>NC_089318.1:1177279-1201152 GCF_036669915.1 Pocillopora verrucosa
TCCAAAAAATACCAATGCTACATAGTTATTACATTTCAGATTTGTACATATAATGTTATATACTTCTTTGGAGATAATCAAAGAAAATTGCATGTCACGTTGGCTTTATACTAAAGGAAAATGACTAATATCTAATTAATTGGGCCCCTAATAAAAAGGTAAATATTGCAACATGCCTTAGAAAACATGATAATTAAAATTTAAATAAACATATAAGAATATAAAATGGCCTTTAGCACTGGAAACACTACTTATTAAGTTGCAATTGGTTATGGTTGTGCATCTGATTTATTGCGAGTACGGCATGAGTTTTTTATATCACTATAGAGAGTAGTGAAACAAAACCAACACAATACTGGATTAATTTCTTCTCTCAGTTGAGAATTTTTCTCAATCAAAAGTGTGATTGTACCTTTCCTTTAGCATGAGGGATACCAAGAGGACACTTATGAACTCCTCCAACAAGAGCTGCTAAAGTATGGGCGTAACCTCCAACTGCTTCTCCAGATGACTTAAGGGAACTGATACGATTGATACACCGGTCGATGAGCGGTGTTGCCTGTGATGGAACAGCAACTGTGATGCACCTCAGACACCAGGCAGCAAGCAGTTGAGCGGCAGGAGCTGGGTGCAGCAACACTGACAGAACATGATCCAAGAGGTTCTCCTGAATTAGAGACATGGCTGTGGTACTGAGCCCTTGAACTAAACATCCCAGTTCTTGCAGAGCACACACAAGAACGTGTTGAGTGTTGATCACATCATCTGTGTTCTGAATAACACTAGCTGAACTGCTGCCATCTGATGCGCTATGCACAGAATCATTCACTTTATTCATTTGCTTTGTTATTAAGCTGCACAGTTCCTTTGCTGCATCTAACTGAGCTGGTTCACCAAGATGTCGTCCAAGCACAGCCCGCAAAATAAATGAAATAGAACGTCTAGAGTACACTGCATCCACATGAGTCTGAGTGGCTTTCGGACTAGAAAGGAGCTCCAGAACATTTTTCAAGATCAAGCTGATGTTCCTCTGCACCCACAGGCCTCCCATCTCAGTAAAAAATATCACATAGGCCTGAAAACAAAATTATAGTTCATTAGAATTTCCTTTGATTTAAAGCAATTTTGTATGACACCAAGAAGACCTAAATTTCTGTGACCTGATTACCCAAGATTTATAAAAGTGGACATATTCTCCAAAATTTCTTTTTAAATGAAAGTGCTGTGAAATGTTTTAGTGTGTTGTTGTTGACAAAGCACCTACAAGATAGCTTCTATAACTTGATAAGCTTTTCACTTAAATTCCCCACCTGAGTAACTCCCACTCTCACTTCTCGTGGAGCAATACTCTTCAACAGTTCTCCACCGCTTCCCTTCAAAAATCCAATTCCTCCCCGGAGGAATCCTCCAGACATGTAGGCAAACACTTCTTCCAGACTGCACGTCTTCTTGTTCTTTCCAGCTACTGCTGTTACTGAAGAAATCTGTTGCGTCATGGCCATTAATGTACCAATCAGTTGAGCAACACAGACTCGTACATCATAATTAGAACCCTCCAAGGCTTTAAAACATGTTGATATTACACTCTCCAATTCAGAAGTGTACAGGAAATTGGCATGTTTCATTAACTCCAGTGCACACTGAAATGTAAAGAAATTCCTGTAGGTTATTGCACTTCAGTATGACACATCTCTGCAACTGATGAGAGGCAACAAGATCTAGATTTTCACAGTTATTTAAATTTTCACTGAGGTGCTACAAACCGATTACAAATAATAATTTAGGTGATGTACTATTTTAGTAAATTTTTTAGCAGTTTTTACAATTCCTTTCAATCAAATTTTAATACATTTCTCTCAATTTAAAATTTTTCCATTTTGGTCACACAAGTTTCTCTTGGCCACCTCGTGGACACACAAGATTGCCACAACTTAAATTAGAATCTCAGAACACTTTAGTCTGTTAATTTCACTTTCAATTTCTAACCATACCTGACTCACTGATTAGACAACCTTACATTTATATCAGAGTGATGCCATTTTCCTTAAGACCAAAAACATCAAATTTTCCTACAATGACCTTGCTCAGGTTGTCAAAACATGATCTAAAACTAAAGACAACATTCCTTTAAGGATTTTTCTCACCCAGACAATCAGACCACACAATCATGTGTTGCCACTAAGTTCAAACCATTCACTATAAAAAGTCTTAATAACTAAGAGAAAGCATTCACTTTAACAATTCTCCCCTCTGGCTGCTACACATTTGCCTGTAAATTGGTTATGAGAATTTGGTGTTCAGTCAAGGCAATATCTTGTACCTGATGAGTTTGAGTATTCTCATTACCTGTTTGCTGAATAAGATAGGGATATTATAGGGAGAAGTTACATGTTGATCACTTCTGGGAATTTAAGGGGTTAATGGTGGCCAATATACATGTCCACTCAGTTGATAATACCAAATTACCTTGTAGTGACTGGGAGGCATAAGTTTGAAATCAGTCGAGGTCTGAATTTCTTTACATTTCTTTTCCACAACTACTTAAATGGCAGTCTACTTGTGTGGATTATTTCTTTGTGTAATTTATAATACCTTTGCGGCTGCACATCTAACTGACATGCTTCTGTCTGTCAAAGCTCCTTTTACAGCTTTGTAAATATCTCTGTGTAAGGCTGCTCCATTACTACCTAGACCACTTAAAACTCGCTGCAGACTCAGCATGATTTCACAGCGTCCTTGAGACTGCAAGATAAATCATGCAAAATAAACCATTTACTGACAGATAATTAAATATTCTCTGTCTTGTAAATAAAGAGCAATTAAATTAAACTTTAAAAAAATTTCCAGCAAGATTTATTTCAGAGGAATGTCATGAACTCTTATCAAGTAGAAACATGATCACTTATATCAAATAGTTGATTGTATATTGCTACAATGAAATGAATAAATCAAAGCCTTAGATACCTCAGCGTTTTTCATTGCTTTGATTAGAGTCTGCACAGTCTCCTGATAAGATCCACCAGCCTGAGAAAATACAAGATGAAATGAAAATCGCCCGTGATTGATACCTTTTTCAGTAAATATAATTCCTCCAAGTTTAATATTTAAACATTTTGAGACAATTGCAAAGTTGTGATAAATTCAGATTACCATTCGTCCTAGTTTCTCATAAATGGCACCAATGCATGTTACTGCAGACCTGACAACACAATCAAAACATTTCATTCAATATAGACATTATTACAAGAACATGACAAACCTTTCCCACATACAGGCACAGATGAAACTTATTTTTTTAAGGATTGCATTGCTCAAGACCAAAGTAGCACTAATCCTGTGATAACTAAGTTTGTACAAAACCTATGCATTACTATGGCACTTAAACCAAAACTGAAGCTAATCCTGCTATAAACAACCTAGCCACACAAATACTTGATCTAAAACATTCATATAAAAACAATTATCACAGGGTAACCAGAGGTGAAAAAATAAACACTGTTCCTTGCATCAGTATGCATTGTCTCCATACTGCTCTCTAATCAGTTCCTAACTCAGGTACTTCCCAGGATAATTTGTCTACTAATCAAGACCTTCTTGAATTTGTAATAATTTCTTTATTTTTGTAACCTTAATGTTTGATTCAGGGGTGAGTATTAGGAGAAATAAGATGCCTCATACTCTTAAGGGTTAAAGGTTTAAGCTTACAGTTTTATTGGAAGGTAAGACTGTGAATCATCCTTGTACTTGATGGTATCACTGCACTTGTTGACTGTTTCATACAATGTTGTGGTGTTACCAATACTGTACAACAGTGCAAAGCATCTAGAGAGCAGCTGTCTTGTTGGAGGTCCAAGGACTATAGTCAAGTGCTTTGAGAGTTGTTCCTCAAGCTTCTGTTGACAATTTTTTACCTCTGTCTATAAAAACCAACACCCACAATCAAGAATTAAGATAATGATTACTGCTTTGAGCATGAAATATCATTATTTGTGTGAGGCATTAATTGGTTTAGGGTGGTCCTGAAAATTACTCTTATCGGCTAAGGTGACTGATGACACCTGCTCAGGTGATAGAAATGTCAGGTAATTTAGTGTTAACAACTGAGTTGAAAACATAAATTACCCACCGTTAAGAAATTAAAGGTTGATGTTTCGAGCATTAGCCCTTTGTTAGCCCTTTGTCAATCACTCTGATGAAGGGCTAATGCTTGAAATATTAGCCTTTAAACTCTAAATAGAGACTAATTTACATTTTCAACTCAGTTGTTAACACTAAATTGCCTGTTATACTCTCCCACCCATGCAGCACCACAGTTTCTTTAGGAACTTACTCCCTTTATAGAAATGTCAGTCAGTCCTACTGATAAGAGTCCTTTTCAGGACTAGGAAAAGGTGGAAGGATAAGTTTCTAAAGAAACTGTGGTGCTGCATTAATGATTAGGCCTACTGCAAGGTAATTTGGTTTTAATCAAATGAGTTGTTGATGAAAATTGGCCTCCATAAAGACATTCTAAAGCTTATGTTTCTGGTGTTACCCCTTCATCAGGGCAAATTGTGGCAACCCTATCAACATTTACTTCACAATGAAAACAACTGGAATTTAATAGTTTTTATTGTCAATAAAGCACTGGTTCAGTAAATGGCATGAGTAACTGGATTTATGTTGAATCTCCTTATGCTAGCCAATTCATGTTATCAACTTAGTTGATAACACCAAAATGATCTTTTCAGCTGTCACTCCTGGGTTCCAACCATTTGCTGCATGACTGTTTTGTTAATAATGACAAAATCTAATCCACAAATGAGGTTCGATGTTTTGTTTTCATTATAAAGAAAATCATAGTAAATCAACGTAAGGTTGTCACAGCTTTTCCAGTAGGTTACATTTTCCCAACTTCACTAACAAATCAGTGAGAATTATGCGAGCAGAGAAACTAGCCAAAAACACGTATCAGACTGTGATTTAAAAGTAAAAAAAATAATTAGTGGTTCTAAAAAGGTTTTATAATCTAACATGAAATCGTTATTATCTACCACGATCATCTCATGGTCTTTTTGCAAACGAATTACTGGTACTGATCGCGCTTGATAGTGGCAACTAGCCCCTATTTCTAAAACAAAAACGATCAGTAGACGTTGCATCGGTAATTTTGCTTAGAAATACCATGGTAAAGATTGGGAGGGCTTCATATTTCACATGCGTATTCACGACACAGATTTACTAAATAATAAGACAATAAAAAACAGCTGAATTTGATAAGTGCTTCTTGCTGCCTCACCTTCTTGACAGTTGTAATGTTATCTTCCAGATTCCTGAGCCATTCGTAGATAAATATGGCTTTTTGATTTGGTGGCGTTCGGCCATAGTCCTCTTCATCATAAGTCAATGTCGGTGTGTCGAAATCCATGTTGTCAGCCCGCCAATTCAACAGAACTTTCCATTTACTGCAAGCTCTTAAGAGGTTTGTCGTCGTCCTACATTTTGGTTACAAATAGCGACAGTTTACATGAACGAGGTATCAGCTCACAAGGGACTACATACGCTGCTTACTTGTGGGCTCAAAATATCAGCGAAAGAAAAAAAAAAAAGGAACGGGATGGGTGGAGAGGGTGGGGCGGAGGACGGTCTAGGCAACTGTCCACCGGAATGTAGGATTTCGTTTACAATAAAAGCTAATTAGTTACACTCACGAGTCGCGACAGGAAGTACTTCTTGATAAATGAAAATTTTAGGCTGTTTTGGTGTTGCTCTTTACCTGATTCGTTGTGGTAGTCGAGTTCTTGGATGCACAATGAAGAGCAGCAGAGCGTAAAGGAATTCGTGTTCTAGCAACACAACAAACAAACAGTTGTTTACATACAAGGCCAAACTGAGCGTGGTAAACAGCACGCGCTATGAACATGGATATGTTAGTCTTAAAACTTGTCAGCAAAGTTCGTCTTGGCTGAGTCTATACTCGCAGTGTATTTAATAGGATTGACAATTTCACTTATCGATCTGACGATAATTTGTCTGCCAAATGTCTGAGGAAACCACTGATCAGCCAGCCCTGCAAAGGGATCAAACAACCCACGATTTTGTGACGGGATTGAAGGAAAGAGAGGAACTGAAAGCGAAACTTCACGAAAGGGAGAAAGAATGTAATTCGCTAAAGGGAACAGTTTATGACATGAGCAAGAAAATGGAGGAATTGGAGAAACAAGTGAGCATAAATATCTAAAGAAACCCTCGATTAACACGATAAATATTTGTTTTTAACGATCCACAGTAAAGCAAGTGATAATTACAGTTGTCTTTGTTTGATAGGTTTGAAGAATTCGTCAGTAATTGTAAGAATGCAAGAGCAGGTGTTTGACCGATCAAACAATTCCTTCCGCGCGCACAACCGTTGAAATTACGAATTGTTTACATTTAAACTACCTCATAATTATGCACATTTAAACACGCCCTAACTTCTAAGGATTACTTGAAGAATTCTTCTCCCTTAAGACGCTGCTTAGCTACAGATATATAACAAATTTATTGATTTCTTTTTTGTTGTTGTTTTTTCTTTAAAGTTGGCTGAAAAGAATAAGGTAAGTCTTACCCTGATATCTTTTTTTAAAAATTATTTTCAAAATAATCAGATTTACATTTTACAGCAATGTACATCTAGAATTAATTGGAAGTAAGCAGACCCCTCAATTCTTCATAGGAGTTTTACAAATTGAAAGTGATCCAAGCAAGAAACTACTGTTTTCTGCTATTGGCTTGTTATCATGTATTTTGATGAATTGAATCAACAGTCAAAAGTGATATAGTTAAATTTCTCTGTTCACAAATTTGTAGGAAACCAAAAAACGACGTCAATCAGAGGCAAAAAAACCTAAAAGACCAGCACAAAGAAAAAGAGACAAAGGAACCAAAGGCACGGAAGAGAAAACACCTGATGGAAACAATAAAGAGAATATAGACAACCCATTTGATGACCCAGAGAAGTTATACCAGGTAAAACTCTAGACTAAGAAAAACTATGCTGGGTTCAAAATCTACTTGAAAATTAAGAAATTGGGTCATTTTTAACAAACTCAAGAGCACATATTGCAATACCGCTGGAAGGCTAATTGAGACTGGCTGGTAAATGTTATTGGAATATTACTGCAAGATGAACTAGACAACCACTGACTTGTTAAACCTTTCCGAGAGACAAGAACTTAAGGTCATGAAAAGCTAAGCAAGTAAATGTTTCTGGGGCATGCCTCTGAAAAAAAAAAAACATGCAACCTGTACATGTATCTTGTCAAAAAATGTGAATTAGCACTAATTGATTTAAGAGCAAATATCTAGTGCATTTTGGCTGAGACCTGTTCCCACATCATTTTGCATTGCTATAAACACTTAGCTTCATTGACAAACCAAAACTGCATGAATATTGAATAAAAAAAATTATGCAGCCACTTGATTGGGGAAGCATGCAAAGCTTCCTTCTCGTTGATTGGTGAAATTTCCCCTTTTTGGAATTTTGCAAAGTAGTGATTTGAATTAGGTGTCTGCCACATTGCTAGAAAATATCTGTCTTTATAGTTAATCTCTTGCTTGCATTTTGCAGGAAATTGCCAGCAGATATCCTGATGTTCCTCTAAGTACAGTTCTCATTGCTGAGAAAAAGTTTGTGGAGGCAGATCTTGACAGGAATGGGGTTAGGAAAAATTTTAAAGTTATGTTGAATTGTTCATTCTATAAAAATTTAGAGGAGCATATCAATCAAAGGAAAAAACATGGGTTTTTTCAAATATATTTTCTTTCCATTGAGACACAAATAAGGATGAAGCCACAGTCAAGGGTTGGGTTGGAAAACACATATTAAACAAGAGGGCTTATAAGTGGGATTTTGTACTCTTAACTCGATTTATCCACATGAATACTGAATGTAGTTAATATGCACGTGCTGGATAAATTACTTAATTTTGGTTTTGATTTGTTATCATTTTTTCTCAGACCATAGACAGTGATGAACTAGAAAAGATGTTGGATTTAATAGCTCAGCAGGGGAACTCTATGATGTACACAAAGGCAGATATAAGGGAAAAGATATTTAAGAAGATAGATGTGGACAATACAAATTCCATAGACTTCTTTGAATGTATAGGGGTAAGTTGAAATCTGATTTCCTTCTCTCTTAACTAAAGGAGAAAGCTATTTGGTAAAGAAATGCTGGTTGCTGCTTTAGTTCTGAGTTAAAAGCAGTATTAAGGGTACAATTAAGTTAATTAAATTAAATAAGTGCTGCCTCAGTGTATGATTGGAGAGGTATTTTAGGAAAGTGTTCCCCTGAGCTGTATGGTACATAACTGAGTCAACATAGTAAAATCATCAAATGGGTCTCTTCTCTTTGGAGCGTGTTCCCAAAAGAAATAATTGAACTTAAGGTCTTCTCCTGAAATTCAGTACAGCTCTAGCAGAGCAACAGGACACTAGGTCAGGGGAAAAAGGAGAATCAAGCAGTTTTCTCTCTTATTTTAAGAATGATAGGTAAAGGAAAATTTTAGACCTCAGTAGAACAATCCTATACCTGTTGAATTTTCAAGAATTCTAAGGAATTTAGGGAATAGTAAGAGGTACCACAGGTCTTTGTGTGGGTCTTGGTTTCTGGTCTTGATTTTCAGGTCTTGATTTTTGGGTCTTAGGTCTTAGGTCTTAGCTTTTGGGGGTCTTCATTTTTGCTACCAGCAAGAACATTCAATAAAACCTAGTTTTCCTCTTCTTGTCATCCTCAGATTTTAGAGATGGTACGACTAAACAAAAGCACTGATCTGCCAACTGCCTTACAACAGAACAAGAGTGCTGTTTGTGCCATTCAATAGCAAAAGAGTGATCATGTAAAAAATGGATGCAAACTGAAGACTTTGAGAATTTAAGGATTTTGTCATTGTTGTTTAGTAATATATTCAATGATAATTTACAGTAGCAAGTAAAATTTTGGAGGAGAAACCTTTAAGAAGAATGTGTGTTGGTTAGTAGTGGCAATTGCTGCTTTATAGTGCCTTGAGGAGAGTTACAGCTATACCATGTATGTCAGTAATCTCAAGATATTCATTACAGAAAATTAATTCAAAGGTGGCAAGTTCTCATTAGAATTACTAATACTCAACTAATGACAATGTTAAAAAAAACATTTATTTAGTATCCTGTGATAATGAAAACATATAATTTGTGTATAATTTATTCTCATCCAGCATAATAGCCCCCACATATTGGTTGTTTTTTAATGCTGATAATATTGATGAAGGTGATGATGTTAATAGTAATAATTGCAATAATAACAATTATGATAATACTGGCAACATTGATTATGATACTTATTTTGATATGTAGTTAGAATTCCTGCCTCATCTTTTGTGGTTTCCAGAGAGCTGGAGGCACTGGGGTAAATTATGAACCATGAATTTATTGATATTTTCAAATGACAAATTTTAAAATCTGTTTGATATATGTCTTTATTTGGAGTCTCAACTCAAGTCAATTAAAAGAGTGTAAATGGCTGTAAAAACGTTTCAAAGGAATCCTGAAGTGGAAGAAATTTGCCCTCTAATATACTCAGCTATTGTGTTAAACTTTCAAGATTTTAGATTTGAATTTGATTGTGGCAAGATTTCTCATCAATAACTAGATTCAATGGGGTTTAAATTGATATGCCTTGAATGTTGCAAGAACTGCGACATACTTTAGAATCAGATATACATTCTATCAATTAATATTATGAAATTTGGATGACTTAAAGATTAATTTGACTATCTCAAGTTATGGAGTATAAATTATTGTGCCTTCTATTTAATTATGCAACCTCACTCACAAAGGCTGTGAGCTGACCAGACATAACTGTTTTTACTTCCAACTATGGAAAATTTAAGTCATGTTTACATGTACCTTGTCAGTTGCTGTTTTTAAATTATATTCTAATAAAGTTAACATATTTACATCTATATATGTAACTTTCTGATTGTGTCAGGTACGCCGTGTGCAGTTAACCGTCAAATCTCTGATGATCCTTCGCCCCGCTCAAATAAGTGTGTTAAGATAAATCAGTATTTTTATACGAAGTATCCATCCACAACAAAGCTGCATCTCCAGAAGTGCTTTCTGAAACAGAGTGGGAAAGGCCATAAATCAAACTGTTCTAAACGGTTAGTTTTCTAGCTACGCTATTGTGTTTTTAACTTCTCCGTTTATTTGTTGAATAAGAATTTGTTAAGCTTTATTTGTGGGATTTTTCAGTCAATACATTAATGTGAATTTTAAGATCAATTCCAGCACCTCAGAAATCCAAGAGGAGTGAACCAACCTCGTACTCACATATCATGCACTGTGGGTTGAAACATGTAGAAGAGATAATCCTTGGAGTTTGATTCAAGCTTAATTAATGTAAAATTAAAAAGTTGAAAATGTCAGGGCTTGAACCGTCTGTTAACCCTTAATTGCGTTCACTCGATCTGTTATCAATTATTGTCAAGTCATGACAATTCAACATGTTTAACCTTAGTTCGAAAACAGCTTTTTCTAGTTCAGAGTCAGTTGTAATCTGCTGTGATACAAAATTTGTAATAATCGCAGTTTTTCACACTTTCTCTCTTGTTCTTTCCTAAGGAATTTACTGGGAATAATTCTTGTAAGGTCTAAAGAATGGTAAACCAGCTGAGTGTGCTTCTGACCAAGAAGCTTCCAAACTTGTTCGTGGGCACCATGACAAGAAAAGTGATGCAAAGAACTGTTCTTTGCTCATCAACTCTAAGAGCTCTGTCAATATTCCCTCAAAATATAAATGCAGCTATACGAAGTGTCTCTCTGGGACAACAAACAAGTTTACTCTACCAGGTGAAAGCGTTACTTTACAATGTGTTCGGTTCTGCAATTTTTCATCAGTTTCCACTGCCTTTCCACTTAAAGAGGAAAACTATAGCTCACAAAACTGTCCAAGAACTTCTTGACATATTTGCAGCATCAAAAGATTCATTAGAAAAAGAGGAATGTATTGAGTTGTTGCGCAAGATTGCAAGAGCTGTTTGGCATGACGATAATCAGAGGCTAGAACTGCAGAAGATCAGGGCAGCATCCGCAGAAGGTTGCAGTATGTTTCGACGATTGTTAAACCATATTGCTGATAGTGTAGAAGAATCAAATTTAGATGATAAACTGGTGTCCACAATTCTCTGGTCTCTTGAAAGAATTGGAGAGACCAATCATCGTCTGTACAGGAGTTTGATAAAGGAAAGATTGTTCTTTTAAAGGTGCGCTAACTCTGGTCACTTTTGACACAGCATTACTGTTTCTAAGAGTGGTTTTTAATCCTCTTGGTTAACATCTCTTCAATATTTGTAAAGGTTGCACAGTGCAGATGTGCATCTTTACTCCATTTCCCAGATCAGAAAGTAATTCTCCCTTCAATGAGTTCTACAGTTCCTTGTGAATTTGTTACAAGAATATGTAGTTCATGCTGGCAATATCCTCTTGCTGATGAGTATGTATATTATCATTACCTGCTTGTTAGATAATGTATTAAAATTGTAGGGAGAAGAAGCATGTCTATGACTTTTGGGATCTGTATCACAGTATGTACATCATAAAAATCTGAGTTTGTTATGTGCAATCTTTGTCAAACTTCTCCACCTTTAACCATTCCCTTCTGTATCAAGTGTTCTTTCTGCTTGGAAAGGTCATCCAAATAAATAAACTTCAACATGTCACACGTATCAATTTGTTTTATTTCTACCTCACATACTCTTATAAAAAAACAAATGCAATTTCAAAAAGCCAGTTTTTATATTCATAATTTACAGATGTTCAAGTGCATCAGCAGGAGTATTGGTTGGTGGTTCATTTGTATCTCCTTCACCTTCCTTTGTGTCTGACATCACATCCTTCCCATTTTTAATTCATAAGAAAAATATATTATTAATAATCTCCATAAGTCCCTGAGGTAAAGAACAATCCATAATTTCTTGCCATTTTCTTGATTGTATCTGGCATTGGTGTTTGGTATGTCTTGCAATATGTTCCAGGACCAGGTGTTTTCTATTTTGAGAAAAAGAAAGAAAACAATATGGACAACAATAAATGCCAGTATTCTGGGTATTTCTTTTGTGTACAAGTCATATACATCCTTAGATCTTGAGCTTTTCCCTGTTTTTTGCACCTCCAAAGTGACTACACCCTTGAACCTTTCAATTCAGAGTGCATTGTGCGAAAAACTTGGCTACCACATTCCCCCAGAAACAAGAAAATAAATAGCACAAAATCGACTGTTCTTGTCTTCAACCTGAGAAAAATCACACAAGCTATAACTCATAAAATTCCAGGGATTTTCATGGGTTTTTAATACATTCTTAAAAGAAATTTAAAATTACATTTAAACCCAACACATTCAAGAGTATGAAGTATCAATGTTACTACTAATGGTCTTTCAGTAGTATAATGGTGAGCCAAAAGAAAAGCAATTCATGCCCTTACATTGATTTTCCTGACACTAAATTCTGATATGATTTTGAGGATTTTGATCCATAAAAGCTAGCACTACAACTCAATTAAGAACTCTCAGGGATTTATGGCTCACTGAGTTAGAGCTGTATGCCACTGCCATAGAACTCTTTCTAAACTTATCTGTTTGCCATTACATACCAGCACATGAGGTTGGACAAATCTTGGAGTTTTTGACTTGAATGGAGAAGTAACATTTGGTCCTTTTGGTAAAATTGGGTCCTTGGAGAGTTTGTACTCTCCAGGAGGGGGACCTTCTCTCTGCGGAGACAAAAAAATAGACACAAAAAAATTATGCCATTAATATCAATAATCACAAAAGGTCTAGTAGCCTGTGAAGCAAAAAGGAAAGATATATGGAACTGACAGAGCACTGTGATATAAATCTACCAAAATCTACACACTGTGCCATTGTTAATTCCTCAGCCCCTATGAGTGACTATAAGTATCTAATTTCTCATTACAGTATCCCTGGTGAATAAAACATTGAATTCCCTGGTTTCTCAATACAAACACAGTATTTTTGTAAGGAATCACTCACTGGTTTAAAGTAGATGGTTGGGAATCAGCGCCCTTGAGACTTGAAAGCTGGATGCCTATTAAAAAGAATGTCATGTCAAGATGGTAAATATGCAGTAATGAGAAAGTCTTGACTATGCTTGAGCAGGTAGTTATTTCCCTGTATATTTTCAATGACAAGATTTACATTGCATGACCAATGAATGTGGATTTATTCTTTCCATCTTAAACTGATTTACTTACTTCGAAGGTAACTTAGGCACATACTTGTACCCAGTGTAATATGTGTTTGGGCTGATTTGACTCTTCACAAACTCCTGCAAAGTGAAATGAAAGTTAATCAATGTAGTAAGCATGAATTCAAACTACTTTTCAAAATGTTTAAAAACCAATCAAAAATTTGAACCCCAGCCAAGATCTACAGAATACCTTGTCCATGTATCCCACTAGTGCTGTTGGAGTATGATATCTGTCGCAAGACTTAAAACTGTATGTCACATGTTGTTTATTCAGCTCATCAATGGATGTTCCATGTTTGTACAGTCCTGGCATTAATTTGTCACCTTTGCGTGATGGGTCAGCATTTCTTTTTCTTCCTGCATTCTTAAATCCATATGTAGTTCTCACAGGTTTTCCATGCATTTCCTTAACAAAATCTTTCAGTTCATAACTTCCAGGAACAGGTGTGTCCTGAAACCATAACATAGAATATAAGTCTTCAGAGGAAACAGGAACAGACACTATTCCATTGTTTAAATGGCTTAATATGTGTCTCGTTGTTGTTCACAGCAACACATTAAAAAAGAAAAGAAAAAGAAAATATGTAGCAGACTCCATTGAAGTCGATCACCACCACCCTACCCTACCCTCCCCAATTTTATATGCCTGGGTGGAGAGGCACTGAGGTATCTTGCCTAAAAACACAACACAGCAACCTTGCTGGGCCTTAAATCAGGGCTTCTCAACCCATTTTCAAGTGTGTCTGAACATATTGCCATGACTACTGAATGATTAACAATTATTCAGTAACTATGAAATTAAGAACTGATCATTTTTGTAGATTGATTTTGATTAGCAATTTGATTTTCTCATCAATATATTACATTGATTACCTCCCCAAATACACCATTCAGGTTGTCAATAGTCCAGTCATGTCAAGTTTTGCCAATTTTACCTCCCTTGAATAATTACATTCTGTGCTCTCCTATAGCAACACGTCAGATATCGGCAGACTCAAATACATCTCATCATTTTACTACCAACTTAACACCACATAGAGATTGGCGTTTGCGAAAGTAAGCTGGCTTTGAGGGTATATTCAAAATAGCTTTGTATGCTATGTATTAAGAAATAAAACCAGTGTTAGTTTTATAAATTATGGCTTCAATTATCGCGTGTTTGCTCAAAACTATCAAATGAATTATTCAGAACTTCAACTCACCTTTAATGTGGATCGCCACCACTCTTCTCTCTCCGACACCGGGTCTTCATAGTACGGGCTCTTACTTCTTCTTCCAGACTATAAACATTAAAGAATTGCTTAACATATCGCTCATCAGTTTGGTGTAATTGAAATGTAAACAAATTATACAGAAGAGCTCTCATTTCCGGATCAAAAACGTTACAGCAACCGGTGACCATGGAAAACGATAAAATAATTCGGCTTGACTTAATTTATAGCTGTTGAGAAGCTTGAAGACTTACTAGAATTCTTATGGGTGATCGAGGTTGCAAAGGATAGCCAGTGGGGCCAGATTTTGGCTCTTGCAAAAGCATCCCATTCGCTGCGTTCGCCATTTTGTGGAATTCTAGCGTGCTAGCATGTTTCCAAGGTTACCTCCTTCGAGTGGCTCCCAGGTTCTCCAGGGCACGGTTGACCTCGTCTGAACTTTCATTTCGATACAGGAAGGATTCCCAACTTTCTTGTTTTTCCAAATAAATTCAATTTCACGAAAGATTGCTGGATTGATATGAGTCAGAGATCTCCGTGTTTCCGTGAAGTAGCTTTAGCACCTGTGATCACTCAACGAAAATTGAGTTCCAAAATGACATATTTCGATACTTCGAACTCAACCATTGCAGCTCTTCTCTTCTTTCTCCATTTTCGATCCATTCGTAAAATTTAAATGCGAGATTGAAATACATATTGGTTCATATTTCAGCTGTTTCCTTTCGCGACTAAATTGATTATGTGCCTTCGGTATGACGGTTAAAAAGTAAAATGCACTACGATTCTCCGAGTTTCATTCCAAATTTAATCTCAATTTCTTTATTCCATTAATTTACAAACACAACTTTTCGAGGGACCGTGTTTTATTGAGACAGAGAATTCGAAAAAGTTAAAGGAACCTGAAATCTTCGCTAAAAAATAGTTTTCGTGTGAAGAAACGGAAACGATTTGTTGTAGCGTGATCGATGTTTCCTACCTCTTGTTTACTGAGATCAGTAACAGTGGAAAGTGATATACAGTTTCGCAACATCCTGTTTAATTTGTTTTACATTTACAATATCTACTAGAGCAGGTAAGTCTTGAAACACGTTGACCCAAATATGGGAAGCTTTTTATTTCGTTCCCATCGCCCGGGTTGATCACGCTTCATAGCAATGCATATCTTTGTTCGGCAACTAGCTTTTCTACAGTAATTCTGATTTCCACTGAAATTAAATATTTACTCTTTTTGTCGAATTTATTTTATCGTTGCAGACAACAGGGAATAATGGAAGAACAGCCAAATTGTTGAACAATTGGAGTATCTCTCGTCATCTGACTCAAATAATTAAATTCTCTCTGCTAAAGACAACGAAACAAAAAGGGCTATGGAAACCATTGGCTAAATCTTCACAATTAAAATGGTATTTTGTGGTTTTGGCTCTAATTGAGATAACTTGTGATCAATTATTACTGTTTGTACTTGCATACGCTGAGGAAGTATTCATTTTAGAGAGGAAGAAAGCAAACGGGTAAGTTTCGATACTTAAAAACTTTTTGGTAAATATTTCAATTGTATCAGTGTCTTGGAGACAGCTGGAAATCTTTGATAACTTCGCCCTTTCGGTATATTTAACCTAGAGCTCACTATATCTTACGGAAAATAGTCCCGCTAAATTTTTAAGGAACGACTGGGGGAAAAGAAGATAGAAATAGTTTAGGTTCATTGCAAACTCTTCACTATGTAAGGTCTTCATGAATTGACGTAAACTCTGGAGTTCATGATTCCTCAAGCTCTTGTATCAATTTTTCCCAACCATATTTAAACAGAAGAGAGAGAGGGATTTTTTTTCTAACAAAATGCGGTAATTAAAAATTTAAAGAAAATTCTTGTCGAAATTTTTCAGAGTTTGATGACGATAGTTTAGAAAAGGGTGCTATTCAAATATATTTAGCACTGATTTTCTTGATCAACAAACGAATCTTTAATGACACAACAACCAGGATTCAACAAAGACAAAATCTGATTATGATACAATAATCATTTAATAATGAGAAAAAAACTTCAGTCTAAGAACCATGATACCAGAGAATTCGTCATTTTGATGTATCGGTCTGTAACAACCTCATACACAACCGAATTTCTAAGGCTCATTTTTATTAAACGCAGGTGACAGATTTGTCCAGCATCATGGGATGCCTGTTTGTTGTTGTTTTGGTGGCAATTTTCAACAACGCGTTTGCTGATCAAGGTAAGATCTCTACTTCCTCACATTTATGATCCGAAATCAAACAACTAAAACCAGTGAGAATTTCCCTTGCAACACAAGTAAGTAAGTAAGTCACAGCAATTCTTGTCTCGCATTCATTTTAAATCAAACTAAGAGCAACTGATTCCTTGACCTGATCTGAGTAAGAGCCCATGAAGTATACCATCGAGACAATCTGCACATTGGGACGTCAATTTTTTTTGTTTTTGTCGCTTGAATTTAGCAGCCCTGGGTGAAAATGCAGAGATGACGAAGAGATGTAATTCAAGATCAGTTTAAAATGATCTAAACTCTAAAACGTTTCTATCGATCTCTGATGTTTTTTTTACTAGGAGGACGCCGGTGGGGATACGAAGAAACAGGTATGATTCAAATTATGCTTCGTTATGCCCAGTTGTCGTCCTTTTTCTCCATTAACTTTCAATCGCTGAGTGATGAACAACACACAGAAATCAATACATTCGCAAAAACTTCTAGATGCCAGTTTGAGTCTCATAGCTTAGTCCTTCGTTGCCCATCAACACATTCATTGTCTTCTTTCAAAACTTTCTCTAGAGTTCGGTCCGGCAGACTGGGGTCTAGCGGTGCCGTCATGCAGTGGTCAGTTCCAGTCTCCCATCGACATAGTTACTAGTTTGTCTCAGACAAACTCTTCTTATGGTGGCCTAGTGCCGATCTTTGATAATGAGGATGGAACAGTGAGTGGTGTCTTGTCCAACAATGGCCACGCCCCTACAGTTACTCTGGATAAAACCCAAGGCGGTGTAACCCTCACGGCAGGTCCTCTTGGTCAAAACACCTTTCGTCTGGAACAGTTTCAGTTTCATTTTGGATGCGAAAGCAATCTTGGCTCTGAACATACCGTGGATGGAAACTCTTTTGCATCAGAGGTATCTAACATGAATTAATGCTAAAGCTGCTCGAATTAAGGACCCACATGAAAAAATTACAATAAGTAAGCAAAGGAATGAATCTTGTAAGACTTCCTTCAAAGACCGATTGTTAAGCTAGAGGAGAAAAAAGGGTTTTTTTTCCTTGAGACTTATACACTCTCGCGAAGGCTGTCCAGCATACAATCAAAATGATAGTCCACTAATGTGAATTTCTATTGACGTTAGTTCTTTCCAACTGAAGAACGATACTGTTGGGGAGTTTTTCACTTTTGTTTTCGTTTCGTCACTTACTTGTTATCGTATACTTTTTTGCTCTTCGGTATTTTGTTAATTACACTCTTTGTTACGTGCTGTATGTAAATTTAGTAATTTAGTGATATAGTTTGTTGTCTCGCCCCTTTCTTTTTACCAGAGTTTTTTGTGCCTAACCGTGAAATAGTGTTGGTAGAAGTAGATTTTTCCCTTTCTCGGTTTTCCCAATCACCAACCCTAGGTATCTTCAGCATTTGGTGAGCAGCTTCATTTTCATCGTTTTGCAATGGTTTTTAGGTAGTTGGTCTGGTAGTAATTGCTATTTTTTGCGCTTCGTAGGAATTTACTTTTTTCTGACACATTATAGTAAAACATTTGCTGAGGCCTCGTTTTGTTGTTTTCGTCGAATTGGCCCTTGCCTGTTCAGACACAGAGTTTACGAATGAGATACTCTAGTGCTTTTTAACTTGCGTTTCCTCTGGCAGATGCACTTGGTGTTTTATAATGACATCTATGGAAATTTGAAGGACGCCGTCTCCAAGCCCGATGGGTTGGTGGTTATCGGAGTGTTTCTGCAGGTAGTTTTTGTGTTGTGTTTTTCTTAACCATACTTATTAATTTGTTTAACTTTTGACCCTTTGAGGCTTTGGTGGATAAATTGACAGGTTACGGAATTCATATTGCATATCGTCATTACTTTTACTAGCGGAGACGCTTCCAACAGATTCGTCTCCACCCAGAAGTTAACCGATTACCTTTTCGTTCTTACCTTTTTTCGAAGGTGAACGGAGGATTCAACAAATGGATGGAGGAAATTGCTCTGGCCTCAACCAATGTCGTAACTCCCAATGGTAATTAAACATACACTTGTGTCATTTGCGATTACGCCCTTACTTCTAGTGAGACTGGTACGAATTTCAGCTTGTTGCGTTTTTTGAAGGTGACAGCTACAGTCTTGATGGCGGTATACCGCTGACACAGCTTGTTCCAGACTTGATGTCAAAAAGCGCTCCTTACTACACGTACAAAGGTTCCCTTACCACCCCTCCCTGCTACGAATCCGTGCAATGGATCGTAATGAAGAACCCAATACCGATCACCGAATCCCAGGTTAGTAGCGGAGCTCGCAGTGCTTAGAGTGCGCACAGCGTAGCGCCGTAGGTAAGAGAATATAGTTACCGCTCAAGCCGAGAAAATTTGATGTTGATGCCACTGCTCAGACGGATTGTATACAAAGAGGTGTAAAAACCGCGCATTTATTTTCCGATTTTAGCATATTAATACAATCTAACAATTTCTTTTTCAGCTGGAATTACTGCGATCGTTTATCCACGATTTAGCGACGACCCTCTGTGCAACAACTTCAGGCCCGTGAAACCGCTGAATGGCCGCAAGATTTTCACGTGGCCTGGAAAGGAAAAGCTGTCTGGCCTGCTGAATTCCCCTTTTACCATTGACGATCCAATAGTGTCACTAAGACATAACGAGGTCTACATGATTATCAGTAGAAAGCCGGGTCACATTTGAACTTGTTTCCCTTTTAGCAAAATATCTATCTTAATTAAATGGTAGTTCACCGAAGGTTACAAAAAAAGTCAGAAAAGTTAATAAAAAGCGGGCTTTCACCATAATACTAAGCTGAAACGACCGTGTAACCTTTTGGGCTTTATATGAATCATTTGCCATTACTTTTTGTGATCTTTATATCATCTTTGCGTTATATTGGTAAACAGCACACTAAGAGTCCTAAATTACCAAGCCTATCCTCGGCGTTTCTTAATGGTTTTTTCTCTGGAATTGGCAGGAAAATATTCTCGGTATCCTGGGTTCACCAGTGGATTCTGGTGAGTCGTAAGGAGGTGTATTGAGTTTGTACGAGAGGGAGTCGACGCTTTTAAACGCTGTCTCGCTCTCTTTTGCGATTATCAGAGAGTTACTATACCATAAGGTTGTACGTGTGTTATTTTGGGGACTAAATGCGACCTCGATTAAAGTGTTACACACTGAGTAAGGCCTATACTCTCTGATGATTTTGATTCTAACACGGAGATCATTATTTGCTACTGATTCCTCTGATTAAGGTCGTTCTGCATGTGAGTTGGGTATGTTGACCGTGGCTTTTTTTTTCGAACCCATGTATTTGCTCTTAATTTAGTCCATTTTCAGTTACAAACCTTCATAAGATCATATTATCTGACGGCTTGCTGACATTTTCATGGCTGCTGGAAAATTTTCACCACTACCAAAGTTGGTGCTGTTTTCCATTTGATACAAGAAAATGATATAACCAATTTTTATAAGGTTTTTCCCTAGGTTGGTTTGTGCCGCGTCAGGTGCACTCCGAGATTTTTTCAGAACCTCGCCCACTTCTAGCCTGAAAGTTGATAAAAATGCTCAACCTGATAATTCACATTTCCTTCGGCCTACGATCTTGAGATCTAAGCAAACGTTCTGCTAACAAGTTTGTCAAAGATTGGCCAAATTCTACGCTGGGGTTTACGGAGCTGCAAACTTATTGTGTTGCGTATCTTTTTCTAGTTCGATAAAGCTTCTGAAACAGTGTAGCCAGATTGACGTCTGTAGACATCTGAATACTTTTTAAGATGTGAAGCAGTCTTATTTGCTGTCTGTTTTATTAATTTTCATCCCCACAGTCCTTCTTGCCGTTATAATAGCTCCAGAATTGTGTACATTGTCAATTGTTTTCAGTTTTTGTTTTTCTATAATATGCTGATGCGATACTCTGGCTATGCTTGGCAAAGATGAAGATCAAATTGATAGAAAAAAAAGAACCACCTCTATGTATTTTATAAGCTTCTGTTGTCCTCGTAATTTACAACAAACGCAATTGAATCAGCTGGCCTTTAACATTTACACAGATTTTCCATCAAAGATATTCACAAAAAACCAATCAGGGTGGAGGCATTTATCTCGGTATGGGATAAGATACAAGAACGAGTGTCAATAAAAATTTCCCGCAGATCAGCCAATCAGAATAGGCGTGTTGAAAAAAGTAATTTTGAGTGAACGAGTAATAGCCATTGACTTATTTCGCGCCGCGTTTGGATCTGTTCGAAGTGTTTGTCTGGTAAGTGTAAGTGAAAATTTATGTGCAACCTTTTTTTCAGTTTCAAGGCCGACTTTTTCATAATTTACTGGCGCTACCAACTTTCGTACAGTCTTGACAACCAACCACAGAGAAAAAGAAACATTAAGATGGATACTCTTAGCGGTCACATCTACATAGATGTGTTTCTTACTGAGATAACAAGTGCAGTTTTCCAGGATTAGCTGAAACATTTCTTTTAACAGTGGGTTAGAAAATAATTTTAAAAAATTCATAAAAAAGGTTAATGTTTCGGAACTCTCAGATATGCCAGTATTGCATTTTCATCAATTGGTTCTACATATTTTTTTCATTCAAATTTTATCGATGACGCTTCACTGGCTTAGAGAATCAAGGAATCATCAATATCATCACTATCACCAGATCATATTGGACTTAGCAGCTTTGTACAAAATTCAAAGTATTTTGGTATACATGGTTATATAATGACGTGAATGACAAAACAATGAAATTCTGTTGCCATCAGCGATAACTGAGTTTTTGGTGTAAAATCTTTCCTGCAAGATTTTTCCTGTGGAATTCGATTGGTTAGCGGTCGCCAGTGTCGCTCCTCTAGAAAGGAAAATTATTTTCCAGTTTTCTGTTAGTCATGAAAATCTTCCCTGAGCTCAAGCTGAGCAAAGGTACACAATTCAATGGTTTGATTTTATTTCACATTGCTAATAGAACTACAGTTAATAACGCCAGTTCCAGATGATTCATACAGTAAAATCAAAACTTGCTTTCTTACAATAAAAAAACGCTTCCTTTGGTAACGATTTTAAAATTAAGTGAGAAAAAATAATAGAGAGACAAGACGGAAAATGTGTGATAGTTGCCACTACCAAAACATGCCATCCACGAATTTACGTAGGTAGGTAAATCTCTGGTCAAACATGCAAAATAAATTCACGAGAAATGTCGAGCATCTCATTTTCTGAGAATAAATATTTACCCTGCAGAGCTTTTTCACCTGCAAACTTGAAGACTAACTTTACAAGTGCTGTAAATTCCTACCCAACACATCTGTCTAACCAATGTTGCAGTCTTTTCACCAACCGTACTAAAACTACTCCAATTTGCTCCCTGCGTTACGAGATTAAGGCCTCGAATACTAATTAAAGAAATTCAATGTGAGAAAAAAAAGTACATGCTGTAGACGTACTTTTGCTTCACTATTTTCATTTTATGCTCATTCTGAAGTGAAAACCATCACTTTTTGATCAGTTTAAGGTGAAATATTTTCTTTAATTCCTGTCGGGACGATCGTTCCAATGAAAAAAAACAAACAAACAAACATTGAATTGCATTTTGCTGCTTCTCCTCACTCCTCCGTGTTTTATCAACCCAGTTCACCAATCTCGGGTAAATCTCGAGAAGCTAAGGTTAACGTTACCGGGATGGTTGAGGGATGCAAAGCCGATTGAAGGTATATCTTTGAGAATGTTTTACTTACTTATTGATTTGTTCCTATTTACAGACGCAAAACACAATGTTCCAAATTGTTTATATTATCTGTTCTCGTGGGTTCAGCCCTGACCGCACAAGGTATGATACTCATATGGGCTTAGGATTGTTTAACAACTATTTGCTAGCATTAGAGAATTGCAGAAATTAAATCTATCTTTTGAATAAATTAAATTACACTTGTACAAAACTTATGCTTTGGTGTTTAGTTTTTCTTTTCTAACGAGTGGAAGCCTAAAAATGTTCGGGATACGTAAACTTTAACTTGTGCGCGTAAATACTTCAAACGACAGAAACAATAATATATTTTTTCCTTTCTTTTTCTACTGCCCAGGGACCAAGTGGAAAATATGGTGGAAACAGGTATTTATGAAGTTGCTTCTTTTAAAAGACGTCCTTGGAGTTTTTTCAACTGACTTGATATATAGATATATGTGGATATGTTATTAATAATAAATTTCGAATACTCAACTGAAACTGTATGTTAAGAATTGAACATTGAAATTCGCAACTGTATTAATGGGCAATTATCTTTTCATCTAAACAATAAAGTGATCACGAGTCTTTGCAAACATGTAATTTTAATTTTATACCCAGACAAAGTCCATACAATATATGGTACCGAAAGTACTGGGGAAAGGTTTCAAGTATTGTGGGACGGGAGCGCCCAGTCCCCGCCATAAATATTGAAACCGGCTCGGTGGAAATGAGGGAATTCTGAAGAGGCTCCGGTTTTTTTAGCTGAGAATCTGGTATGGAAGAGTCAGCGGTGTTTTCTAGAGAACAATGGTCATGCTCCCTACGCCTAGCAATAGATCACCCGAGGGGTACTTCAACACTGCACACTGATGTCCCCTGGGGAACATCGTGTATAAGCTTCAGCAGTCTGCACATTCATTTTTGTTTGTGAGCACAACAAAGGATCTGAACACACTGTCAACGGAACGGCATTCTCAGGAGAGATTATAGACCACAATTAGTGAGTAGAGCATTATCTGGAGGGGCAATAAGGAATGATCGAATTTATGTAGCGAGCCTGTATAAAAAGGTTCCCTTTAGCGAACGATATCTACAAAGCAATAATCATTGTCAGAAACGAAACGAGAACATTTCTGTCCAGATCCGAACGAGATCACCATTTTGGGTGAGTTGCCGATTGCTCAGTTTTCCTGAAAGTATAAGTAAATTTTAAAGTTGAACATCTTTGTTTATTTAAGTTCGAGGTAAACGGTAAAACATTGCTTTTCCTTTTCAGCTTCATTTGGTGCACTACAACACGAAGTATGGAGATTTTAAAACCGCTGTGGACAAACGAGACGGACTGGCTGTGATTGGTGTCTTTTACAGGTACAAAAAGAGTTTAGTTATCATTTTTGTTTCCAAGCCACCTAGCACTGATGAATGGTGAGGAAAGTTCGGCAAAATCA